>NC_044498.1:29628535-29651035 GCF_902362185.1 Chanos chanos | reverse complement strand
CAACCTGGGGTCTTAGTTAACATAAAGCTGTAGAAAATGTCTTCATGTCTGAGTTCAGTTCATATCAGAAAGAGTTTATGAATGCTATGCTTTTCTTCGAATTGGAAATATTATTAAAACCAGAAAACATATGTATGTATTGTTTGTCTTTTAAAAATCAATGTTTACTGAAGGTGATTTTGTGGAACTTCGCTGTGGGATTGATAAAGATCATCAAAATAGAAACTGTGTGCGAAATGTGGAGTGTTCCGTAAAATTAAGGTGCCAGTTTCCTGTCTCAGTACCTGAACAAACACTAAAAAAAAACAATCTGCCACAAAATCGTTCAAACTGATTTAGTGACTGACAGTCCACAAACAGGAGCCTGGTCTTCATGCTACAGTGGAGTCATAGCTCACTGGAAGTATGAAGTCAAAGTTTAGTTTATATGAAAGCATACCTCAGACCTGTTACACTGACTCAGTCCGGTGCATGTCACAGTCCAACCAAGTCCAGTCTCATTTAGAGGACTCTGCTTCTACCTGCCGGTCTATGCGACGGCTCCCTGTTACACGACAAATATTACATCCACAAAGAACAAGTCTGAACTTTCACAATCTGGGAAACAGAGATTCTGCTGAAACTGAGCAAAAAGTTTGTTAAAAGACCATTTTTAAAAATTGCTTTTAGGATGCTGTTGCATATTATATCTCATTCTGCTGAATGATGTTTCTGAATATTTGAAACTGCTCCCTCACATATCCATACTTCACCATGCTGACATTACTTCTTCACTCCAGTAGATGACATCAGAGGACCTGCCTGTGCTTACACACATATCCTCACACACATATCCTCACTCTTGATCTGTAGGGGGAATTGATGAGTTTCGAGAGCTGGTTGGATATGGAGACCATACTGAGGTGACAAAATGATTTATGACGGGCCTGTCAGTAGATGACCTGTGGCGCCTCTTCATTCCGCATATGAAAACACAGTCTCCTCATTTTCATCAGATGTCTGTGTGTCTTGTGTCTCTGATCAGTCAGAAAAGCATAATGGTAGTTGATAATTGTCTGTGATATGTTTTTATTGATGTGTCGACACAGACGTGCCCATATGACACGCAGCTGATTAGTGAAAAAGCGCACAGTGAAAACTCCATTATTTAAAACAGAGAAAAAGTCTGTTCATCCAAGATACATTTGCAAAATCCAAACTCAACCAAACTCAATGATTATTATAATAATAGGTTAAACACACTGTGGCATCACAGCTAACTCATGCGATCAGAATAATTGCGATCACAAATGATTATGAGATTCTGTCATAATCAAACAGAAGTAAAGCATGGCAGGAGATGATACAGCAGAAGGAAAGTGTTTCTGTTGAGATGAGAGTTAATGAATGAATGAATGAAACAGGCATAGAACTGAACCAACAATGAATGAGTGACTGATTGATATAAACATAGAGAAAGAGAAGCAGGGAAGGGGTGGAAAAATAGTGAAACAGTAAAGTAGTAAGACAAGCACAGACAGAGAGAAGGAGGGAGGGGTGGGGGGTGAGGGGGGGCAGGGTTGGCCAGTCTTATGCTGACAGTTACAGCAGAAATACTGTAGTGTTTGTTCTGTGACTCACTGCTGGCCAGAAATATCCTCATTATGAGACAGAAACATCTTCATTATGAAGCAGGGCCAGTGGTGTGTGTAATAAAGCTATGAGGAGACAGGACAGTGCCTTGGACCTGCGCTACAGTCACAGACATGAAACAGCCCAGTGCCCGATCACTGCTGCACACACACAGCAGAGCTAGTTTAGGGCTAGCACCATGGTTATAGGGATTGGAATGTTGTGCGTGACTTGAACTAAAGTCAGTTAGTGTTTGATTTTCCTAGTATAATCATTAAATGTTTGATCTCCCCAGTATAGTCATTCAATGAAAGTCCATGTTACGTCACATGTGAGTCCTGTTTAAGACATGTTGTAGAGGGCTCATCGTGCTGTAACTGGTTTATTTCTACTTTTGATACAAATGATTTGTCGACTCCAGTGTTTGCTGGAGTCCTGAATGCATGGCTAAACTGTTATTAAACAAATCCAGGAGTATCCTAACACCGTCAGGACTCCAAATACCACAGATTGTTGGTATTGATAGTGAGAGTAATTTGCATGAAAGAACTCTGGATAAATCTGCATTGAACTCTGGTTAAATCTGCAGCAAACTGGGGCTCTGTGCACATGATCCTGTACAAATCAAGATAAATAGTTTGGTATTGTTAATTGGTAATGTGAGAAGAGGGAGCTGTAATGGAAACTCTGTGATGTGAGGTGAAACGAGGCCTTGACCTTTGATTTGAACTCACTCTGTCATGTTTCTGATGGATAACTGCCGTGGTCTGTCGAGTCTTGACCTGGCCCGGCAGTCTGTTAATACAGAGTATATTTCATAACAAGCTTTTCCACACCCCAACACATTTTCACCTACAGGGTCCTAAAGTCTTCTGTCTCACAGATTGGACTGAACCTCCATGGACTAGAGTTACATGTTAAGCGACAAAGACAAGGATTTCATTGTTGGTTTTTTAGATAATTATTTGAATACATTATTCAGATTTCCAATCACTGGTGACACTGACGCACTATGAGCTTCAGAGGAGCGGAAAACATCATGAGAACTGCTGCAAATAAACTCATATGCCCTGAGTGTTTCTGTAACAGTGTCTAGCACTGCAGTAAACCTGCAGGTTTACACAGTAACCCCACCCCCCTGAGTAGCCAGCTTTACTCTGTGATGTCAGATGAGTCCAGGAGGATGTTCCAACATCACACACACACACACACACAAACGTTTATTTCATCACTGGCAGATAAGGGAGGGGAAAAAACGCAGCAACGTTTTCCATTTGCATCATATTGCGTCACGTTGCCAGGCAACTGAGTCAACAGTGGTTGTCACGGCAACTTCACTTCACTCTCCAAATGTGCTGTCCAGTTGATTTCCCTCTGTGTCTGCTGATTTTGTGTGTGTTCTATTGCCATGGTAGAGCAGTCTAGCTATCACCGCCTAAAACTGTAGACAATCGTTCCACAGACAAAGGCTGCTCTCCTGATGTCTCCGACGTCTCGCTGTGTCCTGCGTGAAAATCTCAAGGTTTACCCAACCATTTTTCTGTTTTATTTGTGTGTTGCTTGTGTCTGCGATAGGGAAGCAGCTTTTTTTTTTTAAGTCAACTTATGAACTGCCTCAATGAAAACATCTGAAGAGATGCCAGTGTACAAACACTGATCCATAACACAATGCCTGATGCTCTCAGCAGGATGACTACACCACACTGCTCATCACCTGATGGTCCCAGAGGGATAACTACACCATACTACTCGTCGGAGTTCTCCTCAAGCTAACATTATATAGCAATAGTGACATTCACATCAACACTTGTCCTCTTTTCAGTATGTCAATCTGTCTGTCCACTGCCTCCAAGCCAATGTTTCCATGGCTACCATTCACCTCCCTTATTTTAATGGAGATTTCACTGACTTTTCACTGATGACTTTGTTTGACGAGTCTACGACACAGGAGTGGAGCCTGAAGAGTAGAACGACAATGTAACGTGTCAGTAATACTGTGCAAATGACAAGGCTGTGAACCAAAGCAGCAACTCTGTGTGTGTGTGTGTGTGAGAGAGAGAGAGAGAGAGAGTAAGACAGAGAACCATACAAACACACCCACAGTTACACAGCCATTCACTGCTGAGAGAAATCAGTGTTCATAACTATGACCAAAAGTCACAGAAACCTAAAACCCAAAGTGAGAGAGGAGTTAGTATTAATGACAAGGCGATCTCAAATGAGCATACATTTGTTTATTTGTGTATTGACGATGAGCATACATTTGTTTATTATTGATAATAATGTCCCTTTACCCATGTGATTAAGTGATTAACAGAGACAAAGAAAACCTGAGGGCAGAGATCCCCTGCACAGATACTGCTTAGCAAAACAGACATGGAGAAGACTAGAGTGGATGAGGGGAAGGTGAGACAGACAGACAGAAACAAAAGGAGTCTGGGATGCCTAACTATCCAGTCATGACAACAGATGATCTGGTGCTCTGTATGTAAAATGAAAACTATACCAGCTAATGGTTTTCATCACAGTGAGGGTATCGCTAGACAAGATAGATATATTACATACAAATTGTAAAATATACAATCAAAAAATTCAGTCAGCTTCAGCTGAGATTTATACCCTATCCAGCTTAACACACAACAGTTACTCAGTCAGAAAATGAAATTTATAACATTTCCACCTTAACATGCGATAATTACAGAGTCTGAAGTCTTCCAGACATCTGTTCGAGAGTCACAATCAGTCTGCTGTGTTACCCGTCAGTTTTCACACACACACATTCAAACGGCCAACACCACAGATGGGCCATTACTGGAGGGGCCTAAACTCAATCCCACAATGCCTCAGCTACACTCCCTTGTCCAGCAAGCTCTGTTCCCTGGGTTTACCTGTCCTGCAGGGTGTGAGAGCTGTTTAGGCGTGGACATGTTACAAGCAGCACTGAGCACGCAGGAGCTCAGTCGGCTCCTTCTGTGTATCTGTATTTCTCTGTGTAACACTGAAGATCCTAGATCAATACACAAAATAACCCAGTATCCCTGTCAATAAACCAGCACAATGATTTTTATCCCCATCTGAAAGATGATGAGACAGATTGTCTGTGAAGTATTTGGGGTTTTTTTTTTTTTTTTTTAAGAGTATAAATCCAAATGTACTGAAATTGAACGTGAACCCCTTCTGAAAAGGCAGCAAATTAGGATTTTGTGACTGTAATTAATTTTGTGAGGGGCTTGTCTGAGACGGAAAAGCATCCGTCATTTTCCGTCTTACACAGTTCCAATCATTGTCCACTGACACTCCCTGGCCAAACTGTCTGGTTCTGATCGGCAGTCACTCTCAGCCCCAGCCTTTGGTTTTCACATGCACAAGCTACTGTGACCAAACATATAAAACTTCAACTTTACACAGACAGTGCAAACACATACTCTCCCTCTAAGACCGTGATGTCATTATCATAGAACACACACACATTCTCACTGTAAACTCATGATGTCTCTGTCTCACACTCAGATCCAGCAGACTGAAGACAAGGAAACAGAGCTGGTTATCAACAGTGATTTGTCCTGCTACATCTTGTACAGTTAAAAAATGGTTCTTTTAAATGTGTGTCTCAGCACTATGGCTTGCTTCCACAGCAACATATAATAAATATTGTACAGGTCACTGTAAATAATAAAAAACATATATATTTAAAAATAAAAATAACAGCAAATTCACTTTAAAATGCAGCTATAACTGAACCAGATATTATGCATTGTGCCAAGACAGTTTCTTAAGACATAAAAAGAGGAGACAGGACCAAAATTAAAGATCCAAAAGACAATGATGAGGAGCAAACACCGTAATAACTCACAGACCATAAACAGCTGAATGCTAACCCCCTGACAGTCCAAACACCAAGCACTGTGTGAGCAGTCACATAAAAAAGGGGAAAGGACACACACACATACACACACATGCTCACTCTCTCTCACTTTTACACACATTTGCTGGCAGATGCACAGTGTTGTCAATTAGCATAACCTAACCCATAATTTCATATAACCCAACCAAGCACCAAAGACACAGCCAATGACTCACTCATCAAGCTATCCCATCTTTATCTTTAAGCCCCACCTTTGTCCACCTCTCTTTTCCGTGTGGTAGCAGACACACTCAGCCAGCCAAAAAGGAGAACAAGGGCCCGCTCTATGGTACAGAGTTTAAAAAAAACAAACAAACAAAAAACCCCCTCAAAACCAGCAGGCATTTCCATCTCCCTGCAGTTATACATTCACCCCAACTTCCTCTCAGAACTCGCTGTCTCACTCATTTTTCCTGAGCTGTCCTTCACCCAATCCCTTTCTTTTCCCAGTCTGCCCATTGGCTCTGCTCCAGTGGTGGTGACAAGCTAGCTCCATTAGCTCCACCCCACCCATGGCTTTCTGCTGGGTCAGGAAGAAAAGCACTGCCAGGAAGAAATAGACACGCACAGGCATCAAGAGCCATAGCCCGACAAGAGAGAAGGTAATGAACGTGCTCCAGTAGATCAGTGAGGCCGCTTTGATCAGGGCCACGCGCAGCTCTGTCTTGCAGGGCGGCACTTGCGCCTCAGGAGCGTCAAAGCAGCGTGGCTCTTCACTGTAGAAGCGACGTAGACGCTCCTCCTTCTCTGCCCATCGTTCCTGGCACCAGCCCTGTAGGAGGTCGGCTCGCGTGGGCAGAGATGCCGCCGGGAAGCGCCGCACGTGGAAGTGGATCTCACGTGGGAACAGACCCAGGATCAGGTGACGCTCCGTCTGAGGGATGTTCTGGGGGTAGGCCACAGTGATATCGTGGACTGCATCCAGGTTCTCTCCTGTTTCAGCCAAAGTGGAGAGGACAGAGCAGGAGAAAACTCCAGTAAATGAGTTAAGTCATAGCAGTAACATGTAATCATGTAATTCATAGCACAGAATCATCAAGAGTGTTTGTACATTAAGTGTTTGTACATTAGATAAATAGTTAAAGAGTGAAGCAGAATTAATTAATATACTCCTACTCTAAAAGATGCTGAGCTGCAATGTAAAGCATCTTAAAAACATTCAAATAGATTTTTCAATGGGTACAGTCAGTCAGACACACAGTCAGTCAAGAGAGACAGTCAGTTAGATACACAGTCAGCCAGAGAGACAGTTGGTGAAAGAGACAGAATCTGACGAAGATGAATCCAATAAATGCCAAATGTCTGAGCCCACACTCTCTGTCTGCTCTTGAGACACCGTAAATAACAATAAGAGTGGGTAGGGGGGAATACACACACAAACCACACATTCACATACACATACACATGCGCACACACATAAGCCGTTTTCACATATGCACTACGGACTATAACCGCAGAATAAGGTTCGCATTATGTCCGAAGCTGCCCTTTCACACATGCTGCACACAGCAGCAGATGGTCCGAGACAGATGCTTCACACATACTCGAAATAAACCGTTTGGTTTAGGCTGGGGGTGGCGCCTGTGTAGAGTGCAGGAGGCAGGACGCAAAAAGTACTCTGCGAAAATCACACTGTTTTGTTTAAAAAAAATCGAAAAAAAGCGGACAAGGCTACCGATTTTTGTTATGACTATTTCGGCGTCGGCCCTTACCAACAGAAGCTCCCGAATCTCATCGTCTTTCCAGTTAGACATTTTCGTTGGCGTCTTCATGTAAATGGCCCTTCTTCTTCACCCTCAGATGTCTGTATTCTTCCGGTTTCGCGCCAGTCTTATGTTAGAAACGGCATCAACACGCCCACTTGCTTGCTGTCGATACTCCGGACTGTAATTGGCTCTATTCACACATAGATCCAAATGAGGAGAAAATGGAGTTTGCACAAGGGGGGTGGTAGAATTAAACGTTGTTTAGAATCCAAGTCGACTGATTCGGACATTTTTGTTCACACATACAGCCCCTCCGGTTAGAATCCTGATTACTTTAGGGTTGCAGTGCATGTGTGAAAGGGGCTATACAGGGGTGCGACACAGAAAGACAGACACACACAGACACACACAAACACACAGTATATCCATCATCCCACTGTAAGAACAGAACCAAAGTTGCTGACATGAGAGCAGTGAAAAACAGCTGGTTTGCATGTTTACTGTTTGGTGCGTTTAGAGAACTGACAGGTTTCTCTCCTGGCCATAGAAAGATGGTGGAATTACTAACAGTGACAATAAGATGTTACCATGACTTAGATTATTCTGTTGGCAGATTCCTATAACTCTCTATTCACCAGCTTTAAAACGCAGCGTTTCCATGTCAACCGGGCCTCCCTGCTTCTGACTGTTCATACACTACACTGGGTGAATGAGAAACCACACGGTGAGTCAGAGGAACAGAACAGAGAGCATTTTGATTGGTCTGCTGGGAGTCATGTTCACTAGTATGGGCTGGACCAATCAATACACACCATCCCTGCTTATCTGTCATTAGGAATCTGCTACTTTAAAGCTGTCCCCACATGTGCCTTACTGTGTCTGTTCTACAGAAATATTACAGATCCCACTCAGAGACCATCTGAGCATGATCCTCTCAGCAAAGACACACAAACACAAGCCAAGCGAGGCTTAACTGTGTGAAAACAAAAGCCAAGTGAGGCTTAACTGTGTGGAAACACAAGAGGAACACAGCATACAAATGCTAATCTTAGTCCTGTGATTCTCTGTTATGACCATGTCATGGCTATATGGAGCTCTTCACAGATAATACTGAATAATATTACACTGATAATGAACCACATCAGCGTACACATGTGCATCAGCTCATCTGATCCACAACACAATCAATTAACAACCCCCCAATCTACAAGGCAGCCCATCAACAGGCTCCGCCCAGTGACTGCTCACCTTTTCGTAGTGTATCCACAATAAAGGTGAAGCCAGTGGTGCGGGGGTGTAGCACATACTCATACTTGGGAAGGCCATTCTTCTCTGCAAACACGTCGCTTTTCGCCCGTGTGTTCTCTGCAGGACATTAAAGCAACGTTAGCACAGACACAAATGGTTGTTTAAACCCCAGCAACCATTTCTGATCATCAGTGCACATGTGCCACACACACACAGTCCTCCCTGGACTTTGTAAGTGGATTGTGAATGTTTACCAAGCTGGTAACTGGTGTTAAGAGGCTGGTAAGTGGTGAAGAGGAACAAGACATCTGTAAGAATATAGCTGGGGGGAGGGGTTGGGGGTCTGACTGGATATATTACAGACCTGAAGATTGTTTGTGGACAGGGAAGAAATATGATTGGCTATATTACAGGCCCTGACACTCTCTGTGGAAAATACAGTTTTGAAAGCTGGGGAACTGTAAGTAAACTGCTAGACTATCCTTAGCAGAAAACTGTTTGTAAACACAAATCTGAATTTTTGAGTGTAGAAAATGGAAAAATATTGAAATAATCCACATTCACAATTCCCTGGGTGACAGGGAATTTTGGCAGCACTACAGTGAAAGTGAGAAAGTGAAACAATGCCATTTTTAAAGGACCTGATAAGATGTGCTGCAGTAAAAGAATTACTGACTGGTGTGTGTGTGTGTGTGTGTGTGTGTGTGTGTTCTTGCAGATTTCTGGATGTGTCTGAAAGGTCATGTGGAGCTGGTGAGTACATCTATGCATGTGTGTTAATACGTCTGTAATTATGCTATAGCTGCCCAGCTGGTGTGTGTGTCTCTCACCAGTGAGGTCAGTTCCCTCAGGGAAGATGAGGAGTTGTAAGGGCTCTTTAATGTCACAGAAGTACTTCAGCATGCTGGCCATGTGACCACGATCTTCCTCCCAGCGTCTTTGAATAAAGATGAAAGAGGCCACCTGCATTGCCCAGCCTACAGGAAACACACACACACATACACACCAAAAAACACATTCAATGTATACACATTCAGTGTGTTGACCCGTATACTCATTCAATGTGTTGCCTTTATACACATTCAGTGTGTTGACCTGTATACACATTCAATGTGCTGACCTGTATACACATGCAATGTGTTGACCTGCACACACATTCAGTGTGTTGACCTGTATACTCATTCAATATGTTGACCTGTATACACATTCAATGTGTTGACCTGTATACACATTCAATGTGTTGACCTGTATACACATTCAATGTGTTGACAGGTTTATCTGAACAAGTGTGTCTGCACATGTGTAACGTATTAGCATGGAACTATGTGAACCTGGTTGTTGAGAAAGGGTTCTTGCCTAACGAAGAAGACCAGGTAACATACCTGATGTGAATCAGAAGGTCACAAGTTGAGGTTTGCCTTCAAACTCTTTCGTTAAATAGCACCTTTTCAGACTCCCAAGTTCATGGTCAATTTTTTTGTGTTTTTTGGAGTGACACTAATCACACGAAAACGCTGTAAATTTTTCTGTCATTGATACTTTAAAAGCACTCTTGCTATGTGGAAGTGGGTATGCCATGAGAATGTTAGATGATTTCAGTTAGACCACAGACTGACCCAACTGCATGACACATTGTAAAAGCTGTTGTGAAACAGCTATTGAAGAAACCAAATCTAGACTATAGTGCGCTAAGTAATTATAGGCCTATATTCAACTTACCCTTCATGAGCAAGATACTTGAAAAAGTAGTTTTTAATCAGCTAAGCCACTTTTTAAATAACAACAATATTTTAGAGAAGTTCCGGTCAGGTTTTAGATCTAATCACAGTACAGAGACTGCTCTAACAAAACAGTCAATGATCTTAGACTTCTCTAACATTTGAGCGCTGCATTTGACACAATTGACCACAGCATTCTAATCAATCGTCGCAAAAACTGGGCTGGTCTCTCTGAATGTTCTCTTAACTGGTTTTGAACATACATTACAGGGAGACAAAGAAATATGACATATCTTTTGGTGTTGCACGAGAAAGCTGCCATGGTCCCCTTCTTTCTTTCATTATATATGCTACATTATATATGCTATCATCAGGGAGCACAGTGTTAACTTCCATAGCTATGCGGATGATACACAATTATACATTTCTGTCGAGCAAAATGACATAAATGCATTATGCTCCCTGTCTAGCTCCCTGTCTACAATCACTCAATGGATGAGTAATAATTTTTAAAAGTTAAAAAAGACAGAAATACTATGAGTTGGCCCCAAAGCCAGAAGAGATGCACTTTCTAACAGGCTAAGAAACTTAGGCCATCAAAATAAACTGGAAGTAACAAGTCTGGGCGTAATTTTAGACTCAGATTTCAAATCTCACATAAGTAAGGCAATCAAAGCAGCCTTCTTCCACCTAAGGAATATTGCCAAAGTACTCCCGTTTTTAACTCAACAGGATGCTGAGAAGCTCATTCATGCTTATCTTTCAAGTAGACTTGACTACTGTAATGGTCTTTTTACCAGTCTTCCAAAAAAGTCAACTGAGAATCTACAGCTAATTCAGAACTCTGCTCCTACCCTTTTAACAAAAACAAAGAAGAGAGAGCATATTACTCCTGTTTTAGCTACATGAATGCATTAGCAATTTAGCTATTGTGCAACAGTTTCACAAATGTGTTTTCATTAGAAAAGTACAGTTTTAGGGTTTAACATAAAAATAAAACCTTGAAATCAGGTTAAGATACAAAAAAAGCTCAATTATCATACTATTTTCTGAGTAGCCAAGAATATGTGAAATACAACTATATAATTTTTATGTCCTGTGCTTGAATTTTTTAAATTTTCATGCTGTAATATAAACCAGCCGTGTGTGTGTGTGTGTGTGTGTAAGAGGTGTGTCTGAGTAGTGAATCCACTAACCAAATCCAGGCACAGCCTTCAGGGCTGCTTTAAGGCAGATCTTCTCCAGACGCAGGTAACTGTACCGCAGCAGACAACACCACAGAAACATCCAGTCCAATCGTGTCCGATGGTTCATCACAATCACGCTTCGCTCACCAGGGACAAAACCATCACCGGTAATGACCACCTTTACTCCAAACACCAGCTCCAGCAGGGCCTCCATACATGGACAGACAGAGGGACAGAGGCCAGATCAATACGGTTTAGGATCAAGTGTATTTGGCACTGTCTACATCTCAACACACTGGAGCAAAGGAGAGGCATGATGTCACCATGATGGCTGTAACTTGCTTTGTTAATGTGATCAAGCAAGAGCATGTACACTGAAAATGCTAACACTGAATAGAATTTACTGTCCAAACAAAAACATATAATTCTTGCAGATATGCTACTACTTTAACAGAACAGACCCATGAAATGAGCAGGGGTACCAAACTGTCCTACTGAGGCTCTGTGTTGTGCGTGTGACTGGTTTAGGAGGTGTGTAGGTGATATGGAGTACTCACCACAGGCAGAGTGAGCCAGGTGGCTACAATGCGGTCGGTCAGCCAACGGTACCAGGCCGGGGACAGCAGCATGAGCGGCAGGACGGGCCCCAGCATAAACACACTGCCAAAGAAACTGCTGAGGAAGAGCATGGCCACAAAGTACAGGCCACGCACGGACACCATCGCCACGCCTGGAACACACACACACAGCCTTTACAATACACACAACACGACACACAACTTTAAAAGACAAACAACACAACGCAAGGTTTCAAAACAGCAAACTAGCATATGGCATCAATGACAACTTACCTTACTTGTTTAAGGTCAGACAAAGACGCATTCAGTAGAACTGAGTGAGGGTGAAAAGCTCTGAAAAGGTCTGAGCACTGAAACGGTCATATTCGCATGTTCGTAAATGGTACAGTTTCACCTCTGTGTGCTTGTGAATTGTAAAGATTAACAAGATTACTGTGTAGGGAGATCAGTGATTCTGTCTGGCTTCCATCTAAATCAGATAAGTCAACATGTTTGGTATGATCAAAAGTGAAAGCAGACCAGTGAAGTACTGTCATTTGGAAACACCAGTCAATAACGGAGACCCAGCTGGAGTGGAATGGAACAGCTGCTGAGTTGTATCTCACTCACTCACACAGACGGATCATAATCTGATTTTCTGGACTGTGCTTAAGGATCTCTATGCTTTTTGGTCTTTAAGGGGTCCATTTCAAAGCCTGAAACTGTGGAACATGTAAAACAGACCAAAATCTTGTACTACTCACATGGTACTGGCCAATCTTAAAACAATCAAACAAAAAAGCATGATCGTTGAAGGCTGGAGTGTTGAAAAGTCATGGAATTTAAACACTACTATCAGACAAACAACAAACAAACACATAGAATATTCCCTACAGGTACTGAAAACTCTGAAAATGTATTACTATTTTCCATGAAGCATTTAAAAACCAACCCTGCCTCCTTGGTCCTGAGGGCTGGATGACTGAATGACAGCATTGTGAGTAGTCAGCATCTGACAGACTGTAACAGTCCTGAAATCCCTTCGTATTTCGGACATGCCACCCTGTACTGGGAAAAGCAGGCTACATGACTGTGATTCACTCTGCCTGTGTCATGTTGTCATGTTAAAACTGTCCAACTTTTCTCCAGTTCACTAAACCTGCAAAATGATCCATTCTGTTGATGGTTGCGTTGTCATATATAAATTAGTGAATGAACTAAACATTAATATCGCCACTTTGTTTTAACTTTGGTGTAGATTTGAGTCCTTCATGGGATAAGATGTGGGGCAAAAATCCCCAATTTAATGCTGTGTGTGTGAGGGGGAGAGAAGTGCTAGTTTAGGAAGACTTTGGCTGACAGTAGTGTTATGTCAGGACTGCAGTTAAGTGCTGAGAACTTTGGTTGTTATCTGGAACTGGAGGTGCAGAATCAGCATTGACTCCTGATCCCTGTCCTAAGCCACCTCACTATGACACAGCAATGTGGGCCTGAGTTAATGACGCAGCCTCCTGAAGCCATTAAGGTGTTGCAATGCACAGGTCAGGTTGTTTTTACTCTTACAACAATGGAAAATATACAAGGTGAAAGAGTCAAAAACTGTGTCAACTCAGCACATCTCTTCATAATGACATGTTTATCTGCTGTCTCAAAGACACTTTACACACACTCACAGTTAAAGTGACCAGCAGAGATCAGAGTGCTGATCTTCCTGGGTGACTGCGTCAGACCCAGTCACTGCAGGTACAGCTCAGTGTGTTTTTGCCTCTGGACGCTGTCGAGATAAAATCATTTCCATGTTGCAAAGGTCATAAAAGAGACGACCTCATCTGGTTCAGACAGGTGAAGTCATGGCTGGTTTATAGTTGGTGGAGAATGTATTGAGCCCTCTGCCTCTGTGACCAAGAATGACTACTCCTGCACCTGAAGCAAAAGCCCAGAGCAGAGAGTAAGACTGGGAGCCATGGGGCAGGGGAGAGAGTCAGGCTGCGGGAATGGAGTAGAGGAGTGAGCCAGATTGGAAGAATGAGGACAACATAAGGTCACTAGTCCCTGGAAAAGCTTATCCTGTGTGGTCTGAGGTGCCACTCAGTCAAGTGCTGATCAGTGGAAAAACAGGGAAGACTCTGACCTCTGGTCTATTCATCCATCTACAAACACACACACACACACACACACACACACACACACACACACACACACAGACACACGCACACACGGACGACACGGGGGAGAGCAGGCCTGGGGAGGATGGATGGTGGAAAGTGTGTGCTTTCATTACTAATTTTCCACTGTTCCAGAACACTACAATGTAGTGAGAGAAAAATCAATAGTGACGGTTGGACAAAAACAACCTCACACTCTCTCACACCAATTCATTACTAACTAACACATTATGATATATATTTCTTACCCGCAATTCTTAACAAAAACAAGCCAAGACACATCTAATCAGATCTGAGCCCCTAAATAAAACAAATGCCCTGACCTTTCACATGAATCTAGCTATGTCAACGTCTGTCAGGCCACCCTACCTCTGACCAGAAATAAACAGTCACTACTGCACCTGCTGCTTGGACCAGATTACATAATCCACCAAATAAAATGAAATGACAAAATCCACTCGTCTTAAAAACATAAATACGGATTAGCATGTGGAGTGGCATCAGGGGAGCCTCATATGGCAAATGGGCCCTCCTCAGCAGTGTGTGTGTGTGTGTGTGTGGGGGGGGTCTGTTTTGTTGTTTATTATGGGTGTCATAATATACCGGTATTGACGATAACCATGATATTTAAAAAATGAAATATTGATATCATGTTAATAATACACATACAATAATATTGTAAACTTAAGATGCATTTCCAGGAGAAAATGCAAATGTGATTCTGCCGCAGCATCATCGAATCTGAACTGCAGAAATACTCAATCTGTCTCCAGCTTAAGTGTAGTCACATGAGCAAAAGACCACTGAATCCAAGTATCGACTGCCACTGTGTGCAATCCCGCATCATAACACTAGAGACCTAAAACTTTCCCCCATCCATTTTCAATGGGAAAATAAGCCATTAAAAACAGCAATTAAAAAAGAAAACGAGTGGACCGATCAAACAAACAGCAGTCAACAATCATAATATTCCTATTAAAGCTCTGTACCTTCTGCAAAGAACCAGTGACTCTCAGCCACAGACAGCGATGCGCTGGCTACATGAGGTTGTTTACCCAGCAGATCACCATCTTTGCTGACAATAGTCAGGCTATGTACACTCAGCAATCATGTTAATAACTAAAAAACAAATAGTATTGTTAAACCGAAAAACACATTAAGAGATTTCCATTACATTGGTTTAACAGCGCATTATATACCCTTGGGTCGCTGCTTGCCTGATGTTACAGCGTTCCTACAAAATACCAAACATGCATGTCACACAAACAGTACAACAGGAGCTAAACGATGTGTTGCGTCTTATTTTTCCGCTGGGTCCTAGTGATCCCCAGTTACATTCTGAATGGGAAATTAAGCGTTTAAAAACGGCAGTTAAAAAAAAACAACAGGTGGATCAATCAGTTAGCTGTATACAAGCACATTGCTAGGCATTATGATGGACCTGTTACCACTGGAATTTTTGAGTGTAATTCATTTGCCAAAAAGGTGACAAAACACACAATAAATAAATTTAAAGATGAATCTGACAGCATTTATTATTATTTTGTTCCAATTTTCTATAGGTATCACGATAATATCGTTATCATGAATTCTCTTGGCCACAATAATCGTGTAGTGAAAATCTGATATCGTGACAGCCCTATTGTTTATATCAATCAACCCAGGCTAACTGCCACCCAACATCAGGGTGATATCAGATGTGGATCATTATAATGTTTCAAAAAGTTCAGTCATCTCAGGGGTCATTCTGATCCAAACCGGTGTGTGTGTGAGCAATAAAGTACTTCTTCTTCCTGTAGGTTACGACACTCAGCAGAAACAGGTTCTGAGTGAACTGGTCAAAAAGGCTATGTGCATGAAAGTGGATGATTCCATGAGGAAAGATACATAGTTGAAAAAGGCTGTGGTATAGATTGCAGTGTGGAGATGTGGAAATGTTCAGTGTGTGGTCTGAAAGAGCTTTCTGAGAAATGAACAATGCAGAGGGGAAAGGGGAGGGGCTTCACTACCATCTTCTCAATAAGGTCCATTACCCTGACCGCAGTCTAACAGAATGACCATAACAGAGGCAGGGCAAGGCTATGGGTTTCTGATACTCCTTCAGTATGCCCATCTTTAGAGGATCCTCTCACAGGATGTATGGCTGGACCTTTACCTCTCTCTCATATGACTGCACTCATGTTCTGTTTCTGCATTCCAACAGTGCAGTTTAGTTTATTTTCATATCATTTAGACCATATGTAGAGTCTGATAAGACTATTTGTGTTATAGTATTAGTTTTGGATGACTCTATGGGCTTCCTGTGCATTCTCCCTGTTTGCACCCTTTTTTTTAGTCTGTTTTGAGTATGTTTTGTCCTTTCAGACCCCTTTTACATCTACAGCCATAAAAACCTATCAAGTTATCAAAAATGTTCGTTTGGAAGAAGCAAAATTCCAGATTCTGAAGTGGGCTCCTTAATTCACAAAACTGTATTGCCAATATGTTCAGAAAGCTTCTGAGTACATTTTGGAGAAAACTGAATCTAAACTGAAATGCATACAATAATCAGTAATACATGCAGAGCAGAGGACAGAAGGGCTTCTTTTGGCATTTAGACTGTATCTGTGCCTAGTTCATTTGGACATTTAGACTGTACCTGTGACAAGTTTGTATGAATATTTAGACTGTACCTGTGACAAGTTTGTATGAATATTTAGACTGTACCTGTGACAAGTTTGTATGAATATTTAGACTGTACCTGTGACAAGTTTGTATGAATATTTAGACTGTACCTGTGACAAGTTTGTATGAATATTTAGACTGTACCTGTGACAAGTTTGTATGAATATTTAGACTGTACCTGTGACAAGTTTGTATGAATATTTAGACTGTACCTGTGACAAGTTTGTATGAATATTTAGACTATCTGTGGCTAGGTCATATGGACATTTACACTGTATCTGTGGCTAGTTCATACGGACATTTAGACTGTATCTGTGGCTAGTTCATATGGACATTTAGGCTGTATCTGTGTCTAGTTCATATGGACATTTAGGCTGTATCTGTGTCTAGTTCATATGGACATTTAGGCTGTATCTGTGGCTAGGTCATACGGACATTTACACTGTATCTGTGGCAAGTTCATACGGACATTTACACTGTATCTGTGGCTAGTTCATATGGACATTTGGAGCATTCTTTGTACGCATGTTAAAATGTATTACAATATTTGCTGCTCCCCTTCCACACAGAATGACTAAGAATGACTGTGTAATCCCAAGCCTGGTCCCCACACCCAGCCCAGGACCTGCTGTTTTTTCGAATCAACCAATCAGTGTGCTCTCTGATTGTCTGAGCAGTGACACACCTGTCTCTCAGGTAAAAATCAGCTGTTCTTTATGAAATGAAGGGGAAAAGACTTTGGCCCTGTGTGGAGCCTTGCTCTCAGCACTGCCACGACCATCTCCATCACTCTGTGCCCTCCTAACTGAACACACATCCACAGATCAGTGAGCACTCTGCCCCCTCCTAATTGAACTAGAGCCCGACCGATAGAGGAATTTTCAGACTGATACCGATTCTGATATTTGAAGGTTTAAAACTCCGATAATGATACATTTTATATATGAGATATTGATGACTTTGTTCGGCTACCAAGCCATGTTAGATACTTGTTCAACTCAAGTTTGTTTACGTGTCCCCTCTGGTTTAATAATTTCCAATGCACTGACTGTAACTACAGACATGCGAGCTGCAGATATATTTACCACTGCCTCATTTAGGCAGAGGAAGTTAAATGCTATAGTTTAACCACTCGTTAACATTAGCTGTCTTCCACTGATAAACATGGCATTAGCTAGCTTTGTGGGTAACCTAATTTAGCAATGGACAGCGTTATAAGCTGCTGTAAGCGATGTTGCCAGACAATTTTTAGAAGTGACGAGGGAGAAATGATAGGACCATTGTATACTTGCTAGAACTGCCACACTGTTTCATAAATAAACCTACAATCAAGTTTGGCAGCAGCACCACTCAACTACTGTAACGTTAAAGGCAATTTTGATGTTTGACTGACTGTACCGGCTTTCACGTTACTGCATCAAAACCAGGCATGGCTGACATGAACATCATAACATGGTTGAAGGATCCATCTTCCGTCTCTCCATTTCTTTTTTAATTGTCATTTATCTGACGTTATAAACGCTGACACCTATTTATCTGCAATTAGCTCATATCGGCTAATAATATCTGCACGCCAATTTAACGGTCAGGCTCTATACTAAACACACATCCACAGATCAGTGAGTACTCTGTCCGCTCTCTGTCCGCTCTACTTAGTGGAGTCAGAGTCTGAGTCGGTGGGGCCATAAATTGAGGAGTCCGAGTCAGAGTCGAATGTTTTGTGTAGCGACTCCACAGCCCTGATGCCATGAGTAAGCAACCAATCTTCACAAGGGTTACATGAGGATCTCAAACTGGACAAGAAAATGAATTTACAACAATACTACACAACTCAACATTGTCAGCTACAACAACTACACAACCCTACACAACTCAACACTCTGTCAGATGCAACAACTACACAACACAACAAACTATCTCCTACAACGATCCCCAATAATCAACACTGCAATCACCATCGAGGGATCTGTGGTGTTCCCCACCACAGCAGCCAAAAACCTTGGCGTGACCCTTGACAACCAGCTGACCTACTCCGGTCACATCGCGGCAGTCACTCGATCCTGCAGACTCTCCCTATACAACATCAGGAGAATCCGCCCCTTCCTCACACAACAGGCGACCCAGCTCCTGGTCCAAGCGCTTGTCATCTCCCACCTGGACTACTGCAACGTTATACTGGCTGGCTTGCCGACCTACGCCATCAGGCCGCTCCAGCTCGTGCAGAACACCGCTGCATGCCTGGTATTCAACCTCCCTAAGCACTCTCATGTCACTCCACTGCTTACTGCGCTCCGCTGGCTTCCGGTAGCTGCCCGCATCCAGTTCAAGACACTGGTGCTGGCCTACCAGGCCACAAGAGGCTCCGCCCCATCCTACCTTCAGTCCCTAATAACTCCGTATACCCCTACTAGAACCCTCCGCTCTACGACCTCTGGTCAACTGACGGTCCCCTCACTTCGAGAACCCGGCAGCCACTCCTCCCGACCACGCCTCTTCTCTGCCATTGCCCCACGGTGGTGGAACGACCTCCCTCATGCAGTTAGGACTGCGGAATCTCTTACCATCTTCCGCAGGAAACTGAAAACCCACCTCTTCAGAACTTACCTGTCCCCCACTGCCTAACCTCCCTTTCCTTACATTTAAAAAAAAAAACAAACCCTTGTCTTGTATCTATGTTTGTCAAAGTATTCCAGGGGCGCAATACGAAGGGGTAAATTAACGCTCAGTCTTATTGTGATCTCTGCTTATGAGGTATTAGGAATCTGACTGATGCACTTATTGTAAGTCACTCTAGCTAAAAGTGTCTGCCAAATACCAAATTGTAAATTGTACAACACCCACAACATAACGACACTCTGGCATAAAAACACACTGTCAGCTACAACAACTACACAGCCCAACACTCTTCCCTCTAGCTCAACAGAAATTATTTGGCTTTTTTCATAACATTTCTGCTGAAGTATAACAACATAGGCAATAAAAGTATGGTGACTGTGTAGGTTAAAGCAAACAGTATGGAGAAGCAGTCCCTAATTATTCACTCAGCAATCTGGACATGCTGCTGCATCTGGGCCAAGTCACTTGTGCCAGCAAGATCATCCTCTTTGCCTTTTAAGCTCCTCTAACAAACACACGCACTAAACAACTTGGAAAAATGGAATAAGTGAAGAGCATGCTACAATGATTCATTGAGCTGTCTCAAAACCTCCAAACAACAAACTTCTGAAACACATGACAATGAACAAAACAAGCCATTCACACAAACGTGCTACAGTGATGATCAGGTGCTCCTCTCTGTCGTATCAAAATGAACACATGACATCATCATATGACACAACACAAAGTGTCCAAAAAGAAATCCAAACACAAGGAATGCAAAATATTTATAGCACGCCAAAACTGCCTGACCAACTTATGCACTGATATGATGTCCAGTGTACACACTGTGAATCACAGACCGTACGTTTGACTGGTGTTTTCCCATTCTATTTATATAAAGGCTATTTTATTTAGGTTGTGGACTTTTACATGTTGTCATTTTGGTGTAGCTACTTCACAACCGTTCCTTACGCACGGTATGACCGGGAGAGATGGAGAGATACCGCTGCCTGGGTAACTACTCCTACACTCCGCAACACAGACGTTACTCAAAGAACTACAAAAAAAAAATCTGTGACATCTGATTCATTTTGTCAGTAAATCACTCTGAACTACTAAGTAAGAGCCGAGTCTATTAAGTAACATTCTGTTGAACTTTTTCTGTTTAGAGTGACACCTCACTCACCCCTTGCACGCGGTCAGGTTTGAGACGCGCAAAAGACCATAACTGTAAATAGGAGTGGGCGTCCCTTCTTATTCTCGAACACTATTTTGTTACGTTTCTGTGGTTGATATATACTCCAGCCTAAATTAAAGTCGTCTTAAAGCACCGAAAATACGACACATAAAGAAATATTTAAAGAAATGTATCAATAACAGACCCTGTCTCAAACATCTAAAAACACAACGCAATAAAGATTTGTCATACAGGGCTTTATGTTAACTACGTTTTATCTTGTCCTCGTGCCCAAGCCAAGAAAGTTACCAATCATGTGCGAGTTCTACGTGTTTCCTTTAATTTCTGTGACACGGTTTCAACGCCTGGGGTGGATGAGATTACAACCTCCGAATGTGAGTTTCCATACGGGCATGGAAGGCAGGGACATAGCACACATACATGGCTTATTGTATTATGTGCAGCAAACAGTCGGCAACGTGACTCACGTCACCGCGTCAAGCGATGGCAGGATGATTTTACACCAGTGTCATATGCCAAATAAAGAGCAAACAAACTAGATGCCAACCAGCTCATTAACGTGGTAGTTAAAGTACTACAACTGTTATACCGCAAAACTAAAAGTTGGCGAACTGGATAGCGTTTCTTCCCATACAGAGGCCAGTAGCTACTTTGAGAGAACATCTATATAAATCATTTCAGGTACAGGAGTAAAGAGTATACTAACCGCATGCACTGTTGTATTCCTAAAATTGATAACGATGTAGCCGTTCTTGTAGCAACTACGGTGCTGCCAAGCGAGGTTAGGCAGCTAGCTTCAACACACACGGCAGCTAGTTAGCTGGCCAGCATGGCAAGCTAGCGAGTGGACAACACCTATCGACGAAATCAAAACATCGTCTTACAATTGCCGGAACACAAAATGAACTCCACCTCCGATTTGTTACAACCGTACAAATTACAGTTTAGACATTCATTTGGAGGGTTTAGAGTATGAGACGGGTGCAAGCTTGCAACTATACCGCTTACGCTGGCCGCCATTACATTCCTTCCCTTCATCCGAACGACCTCTGCACCCCTAACTCTCAACCTCCATGGTGATGGCAGGAGTCGGCCAAGTGGGGCGGTGTTTGAGACTAAATCTCGGGAAACAGGGAGAGTTTGACTTTTGTATGCATAGTGTTAGAATTAATCCAAGAGGCAGTTATAAGTGACGCTGTGTATAACATTGCTAACAACTTTTTTTCACTCAATGATTACACTCTCTTTTCTCACGGAAGATTAACTCATTAGGATGAGAACATGTAACTGACCATCATCAATAACCACAAAGTGTATAGAGCCTTGGTGAAATTTAATGAAGACAATAGGACTGTTTCCATTAAACGCAGTGACTGAAGGTCTCTAAAAATGCAAATTTACAGTACTCTGTTTCGACAGTAACCTGAAACCTCCCATTCAAACAGCAGATGGTAGCATGGAACTGATTGTGTAACCAAGACCTTCATCATGGCTCTCCATTTTAGGGCAATGGAAAAGGCAGATAGCTCTACAAATAAAGCCTTCTAATAGAACCCTATCCTGCCACCACATTATCTCACCGGTGTGGGATGTGTATGTGTTTGGCTCCAGCACTTAGCCACACTCAAGACTTTCCATGACTGGGTCACTGTGGCATGCTCTTTATCTCAGCAGACCAAGGGTTTATCAGTGCACGTCTGAGGGATCAGTGCGTTGCTGCAGAGGTCAGAGAAAAAGTCACACAGTTCTTTCTCTGATACTAGTTTACCCCTTCCCTATATATATAACTTTCATTTTCTACATTGTAGAACAATGGTGAAGGCATCAAAACTATAAAGTAACACATGTGGAATTATGTCGTGAGCAAAAAAAGTGTAAACAAAGCAGAACGTAGAAAGTAGCAAAAGTAAAGAAAAACCATTGAATGAGTAGGTGTGGCCAAAC